>NW_020955475.1:835788-839913 GCF_003031625.1 Empidonax traillii
AACTAGCCACCTTCACAGGCAGTGGCAAGCACTGCTGTTAGTTCACATACAATTTGTGTTACACCTTACCATATTTATTACTCCAATTTACAGATGATAGAAAATGGTTGTAGGCGCAACAACATATTCCAGCATGTGCCTAATCTGTACATAAAATGTATGCATAAGTGCTGTAGTTCCATGTATATATAGGACCCATTATACTGTTAATTAGTAATTTATGAAATCAATTTAATAATTCTTTAGGGAAATAGTATTTGACTACTAAGGCTTACTAGGCATGCAACTTGGGACATCCTTGAATGAATATTCTGTATCACCATATGCCATGTAGCATGTTTCTTCGTTTTTACTTCTGAAGTTTCTCTTTTCTAATGCTATATAAATTTAAGACTGACTAAAGCTTACCTGAGATTTCCATTGAATTAAATCAACTTTTATGAGAGTGGGATTAAATGTAGAATGAAAGTAATTAGAAATTAAAAGGAGATCATGCTATATATTTCATCAAAATAATGTTAATAGAAAAAGTGTTTCTTGTACCTTTTCTCATTAGAAGGAAAAAAAAATGCTGTGAACTCCTCCCTAGGGTTTTATACACATCATGAATTTTGCTAATTAGTCTCTTATTGAGAGTGAGAACTCCTGATTTCCTTTAAGTCATATTTTTCTGTCTATTTCAGAAATCAAAAAATGTCATTTACTGCTAGCACTTAAACATAGCAAATACATGTAGATGTTGAACAAGCATTTTCACAAAAATGGAAGATAGTGGGGCAAAAGAAAAAGCAAATTTCAGTGCAGCTACTTTCCAAGTTATCTGCCAAGTTATCACACGAATTTCACAGTGATGATAAGCACTTATCTAACCCATTGGCCCTGTCTAAAAAAGAATACCAAGCAAAGTAGATTCCTTATTCCAAACTAGCAGTGGCCACCTTTGTCTGACTCTGAAAGCCATTTGCTGCAGTTCAGTCACCAGATTTTACATACAGGTTTTCCAAGTAAATTTTCCTATTGAGAACTTCTCAGTTTATTTGAGCTTTGGCTAAAATAATCCCAAATCTCAAAGAAGGAGTACCATGAAAAATTGTGAAAATGGGATACTCATTGCTTTTTCTTGTCACAAAGACTCTTTATTTTTCCAGTGTCCTTAGGGCACCATGTTGGCAGCTGAGTTTTGATTTTGCTGTCTTTCAAGAAGTGATGTATGTATCTCATACACAAGCTGATGGAGACGTTTTGTTACAAAATTTGAAGGAGCTGTCTTGTAGCTGAAGTCTTACCAGAAACTTGAATTTCCATTATTTATAATGTTACCATTTGGGTCATCTCTTTTTGATCAGTCATACATAAAAATGGCAACAGTAGGAAATGCTGCCATCTTCATCCCTTTTGCACTACTGTTGTTACACCGATCTAAAATATATCTGATATGTATGAGCGTTGAGCATCTGTGCCAGTGAAACAAAGGGTCTTTCAATGTACTACTTTTTATGCAGGTGATTATGCAACACCCCTTGACACACACAAAACCAATTTATGCTGAGATTTAGCCTGCAGCAGATCTTTAGAAGTGAGCTAGAAACTGAGCATTTCCACTACATACAGAAAGGAAAGGATGCAGCAGTTTGAGGGTTATGCAGAGGAAAATGCCTTCTCTTCTATATGAAACCAAAAATTATTTTGCAGAGGTGTCCAGAACTTGCTTCCTCTGATGTTTAGTGAATTGAAAACAAAACAGAACAAACAGAAAGACTGAGATACAGATGTTGTAAAGCTGTCTATAAGCAAAACCTATTTCCTTTCCCCTCCCCCCAAGATAATTGCTCCAATTTTTCTTCCAGCTGAGTTCAGATTATGTTTCTGCCTAACACTGATTGTATAACAGAAATTTAATCATATATTTCCTAGAAGAGATGAGAAAAAAATCCAGAAACAAAACTCAAATTGCTTAGAAAATAAGTAACTGGCATAATAGGCTGATGCTCAAAATTTTGTTTACGTCAATGAATGCCATGATCTGAAAGACCTCTGCAGGAACCTCACACATTCATAGCATAGAAATTACGACAAAGAAGCAAATTTGCTGCGACATACCACTTTGTCAGCCAGAGAAACCTGTGACACTAAAACCAAGGGGAGAACCTAAGTGCTTACAGAATTATATCCTTCCCTGATGCAAGTGGCTAAATCTGGAGCTGCATACAGCTGGAAGAGGCACAGGAAATCAGAGCAGAGTGCAGCCCCCATCTCCTTCTATGTGGCAGGGAGGGTGGCAGTGCAGAGGAAGAGAAACCTGGCAGTGGGTTGGTATGATGGCAGGGATGCCACCACCCAGGGATTAACCTCTATTACCATATCCTAAACCTGTCAATTCCAATTTTGTTTTTGTAAGACTTATCCAAGTCTCCTGCAGAAAATTTAAAGATAAAACTATCCAAGACAGTTTTTAATGCTCTTAAAAAAAATTTCTACAGATACTAGGAGATGTGTGAATGCTCCAGACTAGAAATACAAATAAATATATATCTGAGTAGTAGCCATTTCCATTCCATTTTCTCAGTCTGTGAAGAAAGATATAATTTATCCTATGAAACAGTTTATCATTTTATGCAGTCAAGACTGCTACCCCTGGGGAGGCAGCTATGGCTTCCCCCCCTACAGAGAGCAGGGAACAGAGATATCTCAGCAGGGCCAACCCAGAGAATGCCCTTAGGAAGGGGGTGCTCTGCAGAAAGCAACCTGGCCAAAACCAGGAGAGTGCAGACCTGCCATCATCTCCTAGGAAGGAAAACAAACCTTTCCTGATTAACAGCCTTCAGGGTTTCTGAAAAACCAAGAACTGACAGACAGGATTACAGAGGAAGGGAGAGTGGAAAGACAGAAAAATTAGTGTAAAATATTTTAGGGGTTTATCTGAAAGATGTGTCAGTGTACACACAAAGAAACAGAAAGATTTGGGACAGAAAGGAGTGTTATAGTCTCTAGCATTCACATTTTAGGGTGCGGTTCCCTTTGAGAAAATAGGATTTTAAAAATTGCTACCATAAGCTGTTAGCACAGACTATGCATCCATGTTAAGCATGAAATCAGATATTCAGGCATTAAAATGGTTTTTATTATTATTATAAAACGTTTAATATTGTCTCTTTGTACTTAAAGCAGTAAAGAATATAAGTTTGGCTTGATTTATTCACAAAAGTTTTCCTGCTGTTAAGATCAGAACCACCCACAGAAATGCAAGAATGGAAGCGGACTTCTTGAGTCTCCCAAGATCAGGATAAATCCTGTCATAAATTGATAAACTCCATCTAAAAATAGTTAAGATTTACATCTCCATTGCTGTGATGAGAGGCTGCCCCAGATCCACCCTCCCCAGTGGCTGGAAGGCATTCAGCTTCCAGATAACCCACATCACCCATCAGTCCTCGCCTGCTCGTGTGAGAACAAAGTGAAAATAAGTCTTTCATAAAGGAATAAGCATTAGTTTTAAAACACAGAGAAACTGGGATTTGGTCTTTGCCATTGATGAAGTTACTATTGGGAAGGATGTATGGGAATCACTAATCTGCTGGGAAGCTGATTGCTGAGAAGCCACTGACAGCTCACATTGTTGATGAGAAACAGTGGCTCTGTGACAACATTTGGTTTGGCTGGCAAGGATTAATTTATTAAAAACACACAGAGCCTGTTTGTTGTTCATTTTCAGAAACATCAGCTTCTGCTCCATATTAAAAGCCAAAAAATACATTCTTTTCTGAATTTTTTCATGTAATACTGAATTTTTTGGTTTACGACATGACAAAGGCTTAAAAAAATGTTACTGTTGATAGCTACAAATAAATGTTAGTTAGCATAGCTTTTTCAAGTTTATTTTAGTTTAATAAAATCTTGGTAACTATAACACAGGTATAATAATTTCCTTTCCATCCTTGCTTTTCAAAGTTCAAACTATATGTAAAACTAAAAACTTCTTTTTCCTTTCCTTTTCCTTTTCCTTTTCCTTTTCCTTTCCCTTTCCCTTTTCCTTTTCCTTTCCTTTCCTTTCCTTTCCTTTCCTTTCCTTTCCTTTCCTTTCCTTTCCTTTCCTTTCCTTTCCTTTCCTTTCCTTTCCTTTCCTTT
>NW_020955475.1:839934-844070 GCF_003031625.1 Empidonax traillii
AACTAGCCACCTTCACAGGCAGTGGCAAGCACTGCTGTTAGTTCACATACAATTTGTGTTACACCTTACCATATTTATTACTCCAATTTACAGATGATAGAAAATGGTTGTAGGCGCAACAACATATTCCAGCATGTGCCTAATCTGTACATAAAATGTATGCATAAGTGCTGTAGTTCCATGTATATACAGGACCCATTATACTGTTAATTAGTAATTTATGAAATCAATTTAATAATTCTTTAGGGAAATAGTATTTGACTACTAAGGCTTACTAGGCATGCAACTTGGGACATCCTTGAATGAATATTCTGTATCACCATATGCCATGTAGCATGTTTTTTCGTTTTTACTTCTGAAGTTTCTCTTTTCTAATGCTATATAAATTTAAGACTCTGACTAAAGCTTACCTGAGATTTCCATTGAACTAAATCAACTTTTATGAGAGTGGAATTAAATGTAGAATGAAAGTAATTAGAAATTAAAAGGAGATCATGCTATATATTTCATCAAAATAATGTTAATAGAAAAAGTGTCTCTTGTACATTCTCTCATTAGAAGGAAAAAAAAATGCTGTGAACTCCTCCCTAGGGTTTTATACACATCATGAATTTTGCTAATTAGTCTCTTATTGAGAGTGAGATCTCCCGATTTCCTTTAAGTCATATTTTTCTGTCTATTTCAGAAATAAAAAAATGTCATTTACTGCTAGCACTTAAACATAGCAAATACACGTAGATGCTGAACAAGCATTTTCACAAAAATGGAAGATACTGGGGCAAAAGAAAAAGCAAATTTCAGTGCAGCTACTTTCCAAGTTATCTACCAAGTTATCACACAAATTTCACAGTGATGATAAGCACTTATCTAACCCATTGGCCCTGTCTAAAAAAGAATACCAAGCAAAGTAGATTCCTTATTCCAAACCAGCAGTGGCCACCTTTGTCTGACTCTGAAAGCCATTTGCTGCAGTTCAGTCACCAGATTTTACATACAGGTTTTCCAAGTAAATTTTCCTATTGAGAACTTCTCAGTTTACTTGAGCTTTGGCTAAAATAACCCCAAATCTCAAAGAAGGAGTACCATGAAAAATTGTGAAAATGGGATACTCATTGCTTTTTATTGTCACAAAGACTATTTTTCCAGTGTCCTTAGGGCACCATGTTGACAGCTGAGTTTTGATTTTGCTGTCTTTCAAGAAGTGATGTATGTATCTCGTACACAAGCTGATGGAGACGTTTTGTTACAAAATTTGAAGGAGCTGTCTTGTAGCTGAAGTCTTTCCAGAAACTCGAATTTCCATTATTTATAATGTTACCATTTGGGTCATCTCTTTTTGATCAGTCATACATAAAAATGGCAACAGTAGGAAATGCTGCCATCTTCATCCCTTTTGCACTACTGTTGTTACACCGATCTAAAATATATCTGATATGTATGAGCGTTGAGTATCTGTGCCAGTGAAACAAAGGGTCTTTCAATGTACTACTTTTTATGCAGGTGATTATGCAACACCCCTTGACACACACAAAACCAATTTATGCTGAGATTTAGCCTGCAGCAGATCTTTAGAAGTGAGCTAGAAACTGAGCATTTCCACTACATACAGAAAGGAAAGGATGCAGCAGTTTGAGGGTTACGCAGAGGAAAATGCCTTCTCTTCTATATGAAAGCAAAAATTATTTTGCAGAGGTGTCCAGAACTTGCTTCCTCTGATGTTTAGTGAATTGAAAACAAAACAGAACAAACAGAAAGACTGAGATACAGATGTTGTAAAGCTGTCTATAAGGAAAACCTATTTCCTTTCCCCTCCCCCCAAGATAATTGCTCCAATTTTTCTTCCAGCTGAGTTCAGATTATGTTTCTGCCTAACACTGATTGTATAACAGAAATTTAATCATATATTTCCTAGAAGAGATGAGAAAAAAATCCAGAAACAAAACTCAAATTGCTTAGAAAATAAGTAACTGGCATAATAGGCTGATGTTCAAACTTTTTGTTTACGTCAATGAATGCCATGATCTGAAAGACCTCTGCAGGAACCTCGCACATTCATAGCATAGAAATTACGACAAAGAAGCAAATTTGCTGCGACATACCACTTTGTCAGCCAGGGAAACCTGTGACACTAAAACCAAGGGGAGAACCTAAGCGCTTACAGAATTATATCCTTCCCTGATGCAAGTGGCTAAATCTGGAGCTGCATACAGCTGGAAGAGGCACAGGAAATCAGAGCAGAGTGCAGCCCCCATCTCCTTCTATGTGGCAGGGAGGGTGGCAGTGCTGCATCGCTCACAGGCAGGGGATGTGTGCTAAAGGCCACACTGGGGCCCCTTTAACACACAACAAGAGGAAGAGAAACCTGGCAGTGGGTTGGTATGACGGCAGGGATGCCACCACCCAGGGATTAACCTCTATTACCATATCCTAAACCTGTCAATTCCAATTTTGTTTTTGTAAGACTTATCCAAGTCTCCTGCAGAAAATTTAAAGATAAAACTATCCAAGACAGTTTTTAATGCTCTTAAAAAAAATTTCTACAGATACTAGGAGATGTGTGAATGCTCCAGACTAGAAATACAAATAAATACATATCTGAGTAGTAGCCATTTCCATTCCATTTTCTCAGTCTGTGGAGAAAGATATAATTTATCCTATGAAACAGTTTATCATTTTATGCAGTCAAGACTGCTACCCCTGGGGAGGCAGCTATGGCTTCCCCCCCTACAGAGAGCAGGGAACAGAGCTATCTCAGCAGGGCCAACCCAGAGAATGCCCTGAGTAAGGGCATTTCTGCAGAAAGCAACCTGGCCAAAACCAGGAGAGTGCAGACCTGCCATCGTCTCCTAGGAAGGAAAACAAACCTTTCCTGATTAACAACCTTCAGGGTTTCTGAAAAACCAAGAACTGACAGACAGGATTACAGAGGAAGGGAGAGTGGAAAGACAGAAAAATTAGTGTAAAACAAAAAATATTTTAGGGATTTATCTGAAAGATGTGTCAGTGTACACACAAAGAAACAAAAAGATTTGGGACAGAAAGGAGTGTTATAGTCTCTAGCATTCACATTTCAGGGTGCGGTTCCCTTTGAGAAAATAGGATTTTAAAAATTGCTACCATAAGCTGTTAGCACAGACTATGCATCCATGTTAAGCATGAAATCAGATATTCAGGTATTAAAATGGTTTTTATTATTATTATAAAACGTTTAATATTGTCTCTTTGTACTTAAAGCAGTAAAGAATATAAGTTTGGCTTGATTTATTCACAAAAGTTTTCCTGCTGTTAAGATCAGAACCACCCACAGAAATGCAAGAATGGAAGCGGACTTCTTGAGTCTCCCAAGATCAGGATAAATCCTGTCATAAATTGATAAACTCCATCTAAAAATAGTTAAGATTTACGTCTCCATTGCTGTGATGAGAGGCTGCCCCAGATTCACCCTCCCCAGTGGCTGGAAGGCATTCAGCTTCCAGATAACCCACATCACCCATCAGTCCTCGCCTGCTCGTGTGAGAACAAAGTGAAAATAAGTCTTTCATAAAGGAATAAGCATTAGTTTTAAAACACAGAGAAACTGGGATTTGGCCTTTGCCATTGATGAAGTTACTATTGGGAAGGATGTATGGGAATCACTAATCTGCTGGGAAGCTGATTGCTGAGAAGCCACTGACAGCTCACATTGTTGATGAGAAACAGTGGCTCTGTGACAACATTTGGTTTGGCTGGCAAGGATTAATTTATTAAAAACACACAGAGCCTGTTTGTTGTTCATTTTCAGAAACATCAGCTTCTGCTCCATATTAAAAGCCAAAAAATACATTCTTTTTTGAATTTTTCATGTAATACTGAATTTTTTGGCTTACGACATGACAAAGGCTTAAAAAAATGTTACTGTTGATAGCTACAAATAAATGTTAGTTAGCATAACTTTTTCAAGTTTATTTTAGTTTAATAAAATCTTGGTAACTTTAACACAGGTATAATAATTTCCTTTCCATCCTTGCTTTTCAAAGGCCAAACTATATGTGAAACTAAAAACTTCTCTTTTCTTTTCTTTTCTTTTCTTTTCTTTTCTTTTCTTTTCTTTTCTTTTCTTTTCTTTTCTTTTCTTTTCTTTTCTTTTCTTTTCTTTT